>NC_086112.1:71740526-71764693 GCF_963921235.1 Mobula hypostoma | reverse complement strand
AGTAAATAAAATTCCCTTCCACCCCTCAACAGCGTTCCACCCTTCTCAGTAAATTCAATCTGTTTTCACCTCTCAACAGCGTTCCACCCTCCTCAGTAAATTCAATTCCCTTCGACCTCTCTACCACGTACCACCCTCCTCCGTAAATTCAGTTCCCTTCCACCCCTCAACAGCGTTCCACCCTCCTCAGTAAATTCAATTCACTTTCACCTCTGAACAATGTTCCAGCCTCCTGAGTAAATAAAATTCCCTTCCACCTCTCAACAGCGTTCCACCCTTCTCAGTAAATTCAATTCCCTTCCACCTCTCAACAGCGTTCCACCCTCCTCAGTAAATTCAATTCCCTTCCACCTCTCAACAGCGTTCCACCCTCCTCATTAAATTCAATTCCCTTCCACCTCTCAACAGCGTTCCACCCTCCTCAGAAAATTCAATTCCTTTTCACCTCTCAACAGCGTTCCACCCTCCTCAGTAAATTCAATTCCCTTCCACCTCTCAACAGCGTTCCACCCTTCTCAGAAAATTCAATCCCTTTTCACCTCTCAACAGCGTTCCACCCTCCTCAGTAAATTCAATTCCCTTCGACCTCTCTACCATGTTCCACCCTGCTCCGTAAATTCAGTTCCCTTCCACCCCTCAACAGCGTTCCACCCTCTTCAGAAAATTCAATTCATTTTCACCTCTCAACAGCGTTCCACCCTCCTCATTAAATTCAATTCCCTTCCACCTCTGAACAGCGTCCACCCTCCTCCGTCAATTCAATCCCTTTTCACCTCTGAACAGCGTTCCACCCTACTCAGTAAATTCAGTTCCCTTCCACCTCTGAACAGCGTTGCACCGTCCTCAGTAAATTCAATCCCTTTTCACCTCTCAACAGCGTTCCACCCTCCTCAGTAAATTCAATTCCTTTCCACCACTCTACAGCGTTCCACCCTCCTCAGTAAATTCAATCCCTTTTCACCTCTCAACAGCGTTCCACCCTCCTCATTAAATTCAATTTCCTTCCACCTCTCAACAGTGTTCCACCCTCCTCTGTAAACTCAATTCCCTTCCACCTCTCAACTGCGCTCCACCCTCATCAGTAAATTCAATTCACTTTCACCTCTGAACAGTGTTCCAGTCTCCTAAGTAAATAAATTTCCCTTCCACCTCTCAACAGCGTTCGAACCTCCACAGTAAATTCAGTTCCCTTCCACCCCTCAACAGCGTTCCACCATCCTCAGAAAATTCAATTCATTTTCACCTCTCAACAGCGTTCCACCCTCCTCAGTAAATTCAATTCCCTTCCAGCTCTCAACAGTGTTCCACCCTTCTCAGTAAATTCAATCCCTTTTCACCTCTCAACAGCGTTCCACCCTCCTTAGTAAATTCGATTCCCTTCGACCTGACAATAGCGTTCCACCCTCCTCAGTAAATTGAATTCCCTTCCACCCCTCAACAGCGTTCCACGCTTCTCAGTAAATTCAATCCCTTTTCACCTCACAACAGCGTTCCACCCTTCTGATTAAATTCAATTCCCTTCAACCTCTCAACAGCGTTCCACCCTCCTCAGTAAATTCAATCCCTTTTCACCTCTCAACAGCGTTCCACCCTCCTCAGCAAATTGAATTCCCTTCGACCTCTCTACCACGTTCAACCCTCCTCCGTAAATTCAGTTCCCTTCCACGCCTCAACAGCGTTCCACCCTCCTCCGTAAATTCAGTTCCTTCTCACCTGTCAACAGCGTTCTAACCTCCTCACTAGATTCAATTCCCTTCCACCTCTCAACAGCGTTCCACCCTCCTCAGAAAATTCAATTCATTTTCACCTCTCAACAGCGTTCCACCCTCCTCAGTAAATTCAATTCCCTTCCACCTCTCAGCAGCGTTCCATCCTTCTCAAAAATTCAATCCCTTTTCACCTCTCAACAGCGTTCCACCCTCCTCTGTAAATTCAATTCCCTTCCAGCTCTCAACAGTGTTCCACCCTTCTCAGTAAATTCAATCCCTTTTCACCTCTCAACAGCGTTCCACCCTCCTCAGTAAATTCAATTCCCTTCCACCTCTCAACAGCGTTCCACCTTCCTCAGTAAATTCAATCCCTTTTCACCTCTCAACAGCGTTCCACCCTCCTCATTAAATTCAATTCCCTTCCACCTCTCAACAGTGTTCCACCCTCCTCTGTAAACTCAATTCCCTTCCACCTCTCAACTGCGCTCCACCCTCATCAGTAAATTCAATTCACTTTCACCTCTGAACAGTGTTCCAGCCTCCTGAGTAAATAAAATTCCCTTCCACCTCTCAACAGCGTTCCAACCTCCTCAGTAAATTCAATTCCCTTCCAGCTCTCAACAGCGTTCCACCCTTCTCAGTAAATTCAATTCCCTTCGACCTCTCAACCGCGTTCCACCCTCCTCCGTAAATTCAGTTGCCTTCCACCTCTCAACAGCGTTCCACCCTCCTCAGAAAATTCAATTCATTTTCACCTCTCAACAGCGTTCCACCCTCCTCAGTAAATTCAATTCCCTTCCACCTCTCAACAGCGTTCCACCCTTCTCAGAAAATTCAATCCCTTTTCACCTCTCAACAGCGTTCCACCCTCCTCAGTAAATTCAATTCCCTTCGACCTCTCTACCATGTTCCACCCTGCTCCGTAAATTCAGTTCCCTTCCACCCCTCAACAGCGTTCCACCCTCCTCAGAAAATTCAATTCATTTTCACCTCTCAACAGCGTTCCACCCTCCTCATTAAATTCAATTCCCTTCCACCTCTGAACAGCGTCCACCCTCCTCCGTCAATTCAATCCCTTTTCACCTCTGAACAGCGTTCCACCCTACTCAGTAAATTCAGTTCCCTTCCACCTCTGAACAGCGTTCCACCGTCCTCAGTAAATTCAATCCCTTTTCACCTCTCAACAGCGTTCCACCCTCCTCAGTAAATTCAATTCCTTTCCACCACTCTACAGCGTTCCACCCTCCTCAGTAAATTCAATCCCTTTTCACCTCTCAACAGCGTTCCACCCTCCTCATTAAATTCAATTTCCTTCCACCTCTCAACAGTGTTCCACCCTCCTCTGTAAACTCAATTCCCTTCCACCTCTCAACTGCGCTCCACCCTCATCAGTAAATTCAATTCACTTTCACCTCTGAACAGTGTTCCAGTCTCCTAAGTAAATAAAATTCCCTTCCACCTCTCAACAGCGTTCCAACCTCCTCAGTAAATTCAGTTCCCTTCCACCCCTCAACAGCGTTCCACCCTCCTCAGAAAATTCAATTCATTTTCACCTCTCAACAGCGTTCCACCCTCCTCTGTAAATTCAATTCCCTTCCAGCTCTCAACAGTGTTCCACCCTTCTCAGTAAATTCAATCCCTTTTCACCTCTCAACAGCGTTCCACCCTTCTCAGTAAATTCAATCCCTTTTCACCTCTCAACAGCGTTCCACCCTCCTCAGCAAATTGAATTCCCTTCGACCTCTCTACCACGTTCCACCCTCCTCCGTAAATTCAGTTCCCTTCCACGCCTCAACAGCGTTCCACCCTCCTCCGTAAATTCAGTTCCTTCTCACCTGTCAACAGCGTTCTAACCTCCTCACTAGATTCAATTCCCTTCCACCTCTCAACAGCGTTCCACCCTCCTCAGAAAATTCAATTCATTTTCACCTCTCAACAGCGTTCCACCCTCCTCAGTAAATTCAATTCCCTTCCACCTCTCAGCAGCGTTCCATCCTTCTCAAAAATTCAATCCCTTTTCACCTCTCAACAGCGTTCCACCCTCCTCTGTAAATTCAATTCCCTTCCAGCTCTCAACAGTGTTCCACCCTTCTCAGTAAATTCAATCCCTTTTCACCTCTCAACAGCGTTCCACCCTCCTCAGTAAATTCAATTCCCTTCCACCTCTCAACTGCGTTCCACCCTCCTCAGTAAATTCAATCCCTTTTCACCTCTCAACAGCGTTCCACCCTCCTCATTAAATTCAATTCCCTTCCACCTCTCAACAGTGTTCCACCCTCCTCTGTAAACTCAATTCCCTTCCACCTCTCAGCTGCGCTCCACCCTCATCAGTAAATTCAATTCACTTTCACCTCTGAACAGTGTTCCAGCCTCCTGAGTAAATAAAATTCCCTTCCACCTCTCAACAGCGTTCCAACCTCCTCAGTAAATTCAATTCCCTTCCAGCTCTCAACAGCGTTCCACCCTTCTCAGTAAATTCAATTCCCTTCGACCTCTCAACCGCGTTCCACCCTCCTCCGTAAATTCAATTCCCTTCCACCTCTCAACAGCGTTCCACCCTTCTCAGAAAATTCAATCCCTTTTCACCTCTCAACAGCATTCCACCCTCCTCAGTAAATTCAATTCCCTTCCACCTCTCAACAGCGTTCCTCCCTTCTCAGAAAATTCAATCCCTTTTCACCTCTCAACAGCGTTCCACCCTCCTCAGTAAATTCAATTCCCTTCGACCTCTCTACCATGTTCCACCCTGCTCCGTAAATTCAGTTCCCTTCCACCCCTCAACAGCGTTCCACCCTCCTCATTAAATTCAATTCCCTTCCACCTCTGAACAGCGTCCACCCTCCTCCGTCAATTCAATCCCTTTTCACCTCTGAACAGCGTTCCACCCTACTCAGTAAATTCAGTTCCCTTCCACCCCTCAACAGCGTTCCACCCTCCTCAGAAAATTCAATTCATTTTCACCTCTCAACAGCGTTCCACCCTCCTCATTAAATTCAATTCCCTTCCACCTCTGAACAGCGTCCACCCTCCTCCGTCAATTCAATCCCTTTTCACCTCTGAACAGCGTTCCACCCTACTCAGTAAATTCAGTTCCCTTCCACCTCTGAACAGCGTTCCACCGTCCTCAGTAAATTCAATCCCTTTTCAGCTCTCAACAGCGTTCCACCCTCCTCAGTAAATTCAATTCCTTTCCACCACTCTACAGCGTTCCACCCTCCTCAGTAAATTCAATCCCTTTTCACCTCTCAACAGCGTTCCACCCTCCTCATTAAATTCAATTTCCTTCCACCTCTCAACAGTGTTCCACCCTCCTCTGTAAACTCAATTCCCTTCCACCTCTCAACTGCGCTCCACCCTCATCAGTAAATTCAATTCACTTTCACCTCTGAACAGTGTTCCAGTCTCCTAAGTAAATAAAATTCCCTTCCACCTCTCAACAGCGTTCCAACCTCCTCAGTAAATTCAGTTCCCTTCCACCCCTCAACAGCGTTCCACCCTCCTCAGAAAATTCAATTCATTTTCACCTCTCAACAGCGTTCCACCCTCCTCAGTAAATTCAATTCCCTTCCAGCTCTCAACAGTGTTCCACCCTTCTCAGTAAATTCAATCCCTTTTCACCTCTCAACAGCGTTCCACCCTCCTCAGTAAATTCGATTCCCTTCGACCTCTCAATAGCGTTCCACCCTCCTCAGTAAATTGAATTCCCTTCCACCCCTCAACAGCGTTCCACCCTTCTCAGTAAATTCAATCCGTTTTCACCTCTCAACAGCGTTCCACCCTCCTCAGTAAATTCAATCCCTTTTCACCTCTCAACAACGTTCCACCCTCCTCAGTAAATTCAATTCCCTTCGACCTCTCAACCGCGTTCCACCCTCCTCCGTAAATTCAGTTCCCTTCCACCTCTCAACAGCGTTCCACCCTCCTCAGTAAATTCAATCCCTTTTCACCTCTCAACAGTGTTCCACCCTCCTCTGTAAACTCAATTCGCTTCCACCTCTCAACCGCGCTCCACCCTCATCAGTAAATTCAATTCACTTTCACCTCTGAACAGTGTTCCAGTCTCCTGAGTAAATAAAATTCCCTTCCACCTCTCAACAGCGTTCCACCCTCCTCAGTAAATTCAATCCCTTTTCACCTCTCAACAGCGTTCCACCCTCCTCAGTAAATTCAATTCCCTTCGACCTCTCTACCACGTTCCACCCTCCTCCGTAAATTCAGTTCCCTTCCACGCCTCAACAGCGTTCCACACTCCTCCGTAAATTCAGTTCCTTTTCACCTCTCAACAGCGTTCCACCCTCCTCAGTAAATTCAATCCCTTTTCACCTCTCAACAGCGTTCCACCCTCCTCAGTAAATTCAATTCCCTTCCACCTCTCAACAGCGTTCCACCCTCCTCATTAAATTGAATTCCCTTCCACCCCTCAACAGTGTTCCACCCTTCTCAGTAAATTCCATCCGTTTTCACCTCTCAACAGCGTTCCACCCTCCTCAGTAAATTCAATCCCTTTTCACCTCTCAACAGCGTTCCACCCTCCTCAGTAAATTCAATTCCCTTCGACCACTCTACCACGTTCCACCCTCCTCCGTAAATTCAGTTCCCTTCCACGCCTCAACAGCGTTCCACCCTCCTCCGTAAATTCAATCCCTTTTCACCTCTCAACAGCGTTCCAACCTCCTCACTAAATTCAATTCCCTTCCACCTCTCAACAGCGTTCCACCCTCCGCAGAAAATTCAATTCATTTTCACCTCTCAACAGTGTTCCACCCTCCTCAGTAAATTCAATTCCCTTCCACCTCTCAACAGCGTTCCATCCTTCTCAGAAAATTCAATCCCTTTTCACCTCTCAACAGCGTTCCACCCTCCTCAGTAAATTCAATCCCTTTTCACCTCACAACAGCGTTCCACCCTCCACAGTAAATTCAATTCCCTTTGACCTCTCTACCACGTTCCACCCTCCTCCGTAAATTCAGTTCCCTTCCACGCCTCAACAGCATTCCACCCTCCTCCGTAAATTCAGTTCCTTTTCACCTCTCAACAGCGTTCCAACCTCCTCACTAAATTCAATTCCCTTCCACCTCTCAACAGCGTTCCACCCTCCTCAGTAAATTCAATTCCCTTCGACCTCTCAACTGCGTTCCACCCTCCTCCCTAAATTCAGTTCCCTTCCACCCCTCAACAGCGTTCCACCCTCCTCAGAAAATTCAATTCATTTTCACCTCTCAACAGCGTTCCACCCTCCTCTGTAAACTCAATTCCCTTCCACCTCTCAACAGCGTTCCACCCTTCTCAGTAAATTCAATCCCTTTTCACCTCTCAGCAGCGTTCCACCCTCATCAGTAAATTCAATCCCTTTTCACCTCTCAACAGCGTTGCACCCTGCTCAGTAAATTCAATTCCCTTCGACCTCTCAACCGCGTTGCACCCTCCTCCGTAAATTCAGTTCCCTTCCACCTCTCAACAGCGTTCCACCCTACTCAGTAAATTCAATTCCCTTCCACCTCTGAAGAGCGTACCACCCTCCTCCGTAAATTCATTCCCTTTTCACCTCTCAGCAGCGTTCCACCCTACTCAGTAAATTCAATTCCATTCCACCTCTGAACAGCGTTACACCCTCCTCAGTAAATTCAATCCCTTTTCACCTCTCAACAGCGTTCCACCCTCCTCAGTAAATTCAATTCCCTTCCACCTCTCAACAGCGTTCCACCCTCCTCAGTAAATTCAATCCCTTTTCACCTCTCAACAGCGTTCCACCCTCCTCATTAAATTCAATTCCCTTCCACCTCTCAACACTGTTCCACCCTCCTCTGTAAACTCAATTCCCTTCCACCTCTCAACTGCGCTCCACCCTCATCAGTAAATTCAATTCACTTTCACCTCTGAACAATGTTCCAGCCTCCTGAGTAAATAAAATTCCCTTCCACCTCTCAACAGCGTTCCAACCTCCTCAGTAAATTCAATTCCCTTCCAGCTATCAACAGCGTTCCACCCTTCTCAGTAAATTCAATTCCCTTCGACCTCTCATCCGCGTTCAACCCTCCTCTGTAAATTCAGTTGCCTTCCACCTCTCAACAGCTTTCCACCCTCCTCAGAAAATTCAATTCATTTTCACCTCTCAACAGTGTTCCACCATCCTCAGTAAATTCAGTTCCCTTCCAGCTCTCAACAGCGTTCCTCCCTTCTCAGAAAATTCAATTCATTTTCATCTCTCAACAGCGTACCACCCTCCTCAGAAAATTCAATTCATTTTCACCTCTCAACAGTGTTCCACCCTCCTCAGTAAATTCAATTCCCTTCCACCTCTCAACAGCGTTCCACCCTTCTCAGAAAATTCAATCCCTTTTCACCTCTCAACAGCGTTCCACCCTCCTCTGTAAATTCAGTTCCCTTCCACCCCCAACAACATTTCACCCTGCTCCGTAAATTCAATTCATTTTCACCTCTGAACAGCGTTCCACCCTCCTCAGTAAATTCTATTCCCTTCCACCTCTGAACAGCGTTCCACCGTCCTCAGTAAATTCAATTCCCTTCCAACTGTCAACAGCGTTCCACCCTCCTCAGTAAATTCAATTCCCTTCCACCTCTCAACCGCGTTCCACCCTCCTCATCAAATTTAATTCCCTTCCACCTCTCAACAGCGTTCCACCCTCCTCAGTAAATTCAATTCCCTTCCACCTCTCAACAGCGTTCCACCCTCCTCAGTAAATTCAATTCCCTTCCACCTTTCAACAGCGTTCCACCCTCCTCAGTAAATTCAATTCCCTTCCACCTTTCAACAGCGTTCCACCCTCCTCAGTAAATTCAATTCCTTTGCACCTATTTCTATCTCCCATCATGACATTCAGCACCCTTGGGTTCCTGTGGAGTTACATTCATCTCGTTTGTTTTCATTCGCCGTTATGCACAGCAACATTTTGTTTAGCCTCCTTATGATGGCCCATTCTGCATTTTGGAATGGAGAGAAAAGACTTTTGTCATTGACAAGAGAGGTAAACCTGAATAAATTTCAGTGGATTGCCTTAAACCAGCCCACCAAGATTTGGAGTATTTCGCTGCCATGCCCCAGTGTCACAGCATAGCCATGAGCATGTCAATCCACACCTGGACAAGGCAGAGGCACCTGCGGTACCTCCACCTATGGAACACAAGCTGCTTGTTACAGGCAGCTCATAACGGGCGGCTCATCCAAGCTCCAGACAGGCTCGCACTGCTGGTTTTAGTGAATTATGGGCTTACATAACTGGGAGAAATGTACATAATTCACAACCACCGACATTCACCTTAAGAGGCTGGTTTGACATGATGATGCTATTAGGTAAAAGGTTTTTGGCGCACTTTTGTTGTGTAGGACTTTGAGTTTAATAAAACATGTTATGGGTTTCATTCAACATAAAACACCTCACTTGGCTTTATTTGCAAAAGCCTATATTATCATCATTGGGTCAATGTCCTGGAATTCTCTAACTGTATGATGAATGTAAAAGGCAGCACTTCAACAAGACTTATAAACCATAGAATCATGGAATATAGAGTTTTAGAGCACAGAAATGGGTCCTCATGCCCTCAATGTCCATGCTAGATTATTTAGAAAACACAGCACAGCAATGGGCCTTTCCTTCTACAATGTTGGTCAAATTAATTAATCTAATGACACTTAATCACTACCATGTACATATTATCTATTTCCCTGGATTCTCTATGTATTCATTCGACCACCTGTCTGGAGTATTCAATGGCATCATCAACCTCCACCTGCTGTGGTCTGAGGATCTCACCTCCTTTGAAAGAACAGCAATCATTCTAGTGTCTAATTCATTTCCAGAGGACTAGAATATCGAATGTTGTAATGTTGTAATGTTATAAAGCACTGGTGGAGCCTTAGTTGGAGTATTGTGAGCAGTTTAGGGCCCCATATCTTAGAAAGGATGTGCTGAAACTGGAGAGGGTTCGAGGCTCACGAAAATGATTCCAAGATTGAATGTCTTGTCATATGAAGAGCATTTGATGGCTCTGGGCCTGTATTCACTGGAATTCAGAAGAATGATTGGTGACCTCATTGAACCCTATCAAATGGTGAAAGGCCTCAACAGAGTGGATGTGGAGAGGACGTTTCCTGTGGTAAGAGTCCAGGACCAGAGGACACAGTCTCAGAATAGAGATGAGGAGGAATTTCTTTTGCTCGAGAGTGGTGAACCAAAAGCCATGGATGAACCAGGAGGTATGTCATCTGCTCAAGGCTGGATCTGTGGCATTCAAGTCTGGCAACCCAGGCCTGTACTAGAAAACTAGATATGATTTGTGGAGGGCAATTTCAATGGTGAAGAGACAATTTTGAATGAGGTTGGAGGCGACATCAGATGCACGGCCTCTGAACCTCCTTCTGCAATTTGATCTTTGACTTCCTAACCAGAAGACCACAATCTGTGCAGATTGGTGATAACATATCTTCCTCACCGACGATCAACACTGGAGCACCTCAGGGGTGTGGGCTTAGCCCACTGCTCTACTCCCTATATACACATGACTGTGTGGCTAGGCAAAGCTCAAATACCATCTATAAATTTGCTGATGATACAACCATTGTTGGTAGAATCTCAGGTGGTGACGACAGGGTGTTCGGGAGTGAGCTATGCCAACTAGTGGAATGGTGCCACACAACAACCTGGCACTCAACGCCAGTAAGATGAAAGAGCTGATTGTGGACTTCAGGAAAGGTAAGATGAAGGAACACATACCAATCCTCATAGAGGGTTCAGAAGTGAAGAGAGTGAGCAGTTTCAAGTTCCTGGGTGTCATGATCTCTGAGGATCTAACCTGATCCCAACATATCGATGTAGTTATAAAGAAGGCAAGACAGCGGCTATACTTTATTAGGAATTTGAAGAGATTTGGCATGACAACAAATACACTCAAAAACGTCTCTAGTTGTACTGTGGAGAGCATGCTGACAGGCTGCATCACTGTCTGGTATGGAGGGGCTACTGCACATGACCGAAAGAAGCTGCAGAGGGTTGTAAATCTAGTCAGCTCCATCTTGAGTACTAGCCTACAGAGTACGCAGGACATTTTCAGGCAGCATCATTATTAAGGACCTCTCGCACCTAAGGCATGCCCTTTTCTCACTGTTACCATCAGGCTGGCGGTACAGAAACCTGAAGGCACACACTCAGCGATTCAGGAACAGCTTCTTCCCCTCTGCCATCCGATTCCTAAATGGACAGTGAACCCTTGGACACTACCTCACTTTTTAAAAAATATACAGTATTTCTGCTTTTTGCATGTTTTCTAAAATCTATTCAATATATGTATGCTGCAATTTATTTATTTATTTATTTTTAATTTTTATTTATTATTATTATTGTTTCTCTTTTATTTTATGTATTGCATAGAACTGCTGCTGCTAAGTTAACAAATTTCATGTCATGTGCCAGTGATAATAAACCTGATTCTGTTTCTGATCTGTGGAATTCGTTGCCACAGGTGGCTGTGGAGATTAGATCTTTATGTATATTTAAGACAGAGGTTGATAGATTCTTGATTGGTCAATACATGAAGGAATACCTGGGGGAAGTGGGGTGGAGGCAGGGGATTGGGGCTGAGAGGAAAAATAGATCTGCCCTGATGAAATGGCAGAAAAAGTTCGATGGGCAAATAGATTAATTCTGCTCCTATGTTGTATGGTCTTAAGAACAAAAGTCCTCTTGTATTAATTACACAAAAGCTGCTCATTGGCCAACCCAACTATTGAGGACATACTAATCTCTTGTCACTGACCAATTTCCATGGAATTAGGAGTGCTGAGGTTGGATTACGGTATCAGTTTGCACTCAGTAGAGCAGTTGCCCCTATTCTACTTGCTAATCTAACCCATGTCTTTATTCACTTAGTTCAATTCCACGTGTCTTAATCCAGATTGATTTTGATACAGGGAAGTGTGAAGTGTTGCACTTTGGGTGGACAAACCAGGATAGGACTTGTACAGTGAATGGCAGGGCACCAAGGAGTGTGGTGGAAAAGACAGATCTGGGAATTCAGATTATAGTTCTCTGAAGGTGATGTCGCAGGTAGCTAGAGTCGTAAAGAGAACTTTCGGCACCTTGGCCTTTATAAATCAAAGTGCTGAGTACAGGAGTTGGGATGTTACATTTTAGTTGGAGTATTGTGTGCTGTTCTGGTCACCTCATTATAGGAGAGATAGCAATAAGATTGAAAGAGTGCAAAGAAAATTTACAAGGATGTTATAGGGACTTGAGTTATAGGAAAAGGTTCAACAGATTAGGAGTGAGGAGAATGAGGGGAACTTTGATAGAGGTATACAAATTTATGTGGGGTATAGCTAGGGTAAATTCAAGCAGGCTTTTTCCACTGAGGTTGAGTAACACTAGGATAGGTTAAGGATGAAAGGTGAAATACTTAAGGGCAACATGAGGGGGATCTTCTTCACTCAGAGAGTGGTGAGAGTGTGGATCAAGCTGGTTGATGCAGGTTTAATTTCAACAGTTAAGAGAAGTTTGAATCAGTACATGGAGAGAGGGGTATAGAAGGCTTTGGTTCAGGTGCACGTTGATGGGACTGGGAGGTAAAATACTTTGCCGAAGAGCCTGTTTCTATGCTATAGTGCTTTATAACTTTATGTCTCAATGATCCTAGTCTTGGTTATACTATGGAGTTCCAGCTAAATATCCTGTTGGTTAAGGAGCGCTCATACAGTACTGAGGAGTGAGTTATGGCTTGGAATGCTGGGTACGTTCGGTTCAGCCATGTTTGCTGTCAAGATCCTGTGCTCACCTTTTCTTATGCCATGATCCTCTTCGGCAGCCCAGTGAAGCCTATGACCCTTCTCAGAATAATGTATTTAAATATATAAAATAAAGTACATAGGATTACTAAACTAATTATATTGAAATACAGTTAGCAAAATATTAATATTCATATTTGTGTCTGCAGTCACATTCGATCTAGAGGCAGGTCTAATAACTACTGTAATTTCAAAGTTGCAATGAGCATGCTGTAAATGATATTTTGAGATATTTATAACAACTGTAATGTGATAGGAAAATATCGGTGATTTCTATTTGTGACAAAATCACAGGTACTGCTAATACTTCTATGGTTTGTTGCCTACATTCATAATGGAAGGAAGTGCAAATAAAGATGTAAATTTTTCCCATCCAAGTTCATGGACCCCCTGGAATCTATCCACGAGCTCCAGGTTAAGAACCCCTAGATGTCTTGAAGGCAGGTTGTGGTTAGTTCTAAAATTTTAAAGTTCTTTATTACAAAGGTGGTTTTTAGCACTCCTCTGGGAAGCTAAATATTTCTTTTTCATGCAGTACAGTAA
This sequence comes from Mobula hypostoma, assembly GCF_963921235.1. Lineage (NCBI taxonomy): Eukaryota > Metazoa > Chordata > Chondrichthyes > Myliobatiformes > Myliobatidae > Mobula > Mobula hypostoma. Next base: position 71,751,646 of record NC_086112.1, on the reverse strand, counting down.
GAGCCAATTCAACATATTGTGATTGCTTGAAAGAACATTGAATTTATTCTTATTTCCCTCTTCTGTCCCTTTGGCCATGCAAATCCTTTAGGGACTTGAAGTCCAATATACATCCAGTTCCTTTTTTACTGTTCTGTTATATCTAAGGTACAGAATTCCAGGTCATAAGAACTTGTATATGTAAAAGAAATCTCATGTTCATTTTGATTCACATGATTATCCTCCAGAAGGAAAAACCTTCAGAAAGGTTCTTGTTTTTTGCTTTACCGTTTCTATTAAACTCTTTGCTCTTGGGAGAATAATCCCAGTTTTTGTCATTGCAGAGAGTGGTTATTGTTTCAAGCTCATTTTGATTTTTTTTTGTTGTTTGCTGAAGTTTCAACAATAAGGGACACTACAGTTTAATTATTGCATCACGGCATGCTGACTTCACGAGATTGCCATGTGTTACTGCAGTATGTACAATGTTGTCCACCCTTTACAATGACATGCACTTGTAACTTTACTTTCATATTATCTCCAGGCTGAAAACATTGAAACTAGAGAAGAATGGAAAGGTTATATCTTTGTGGTCACCCAGGTATGAATCTTGTTTTTTGGAGCATGTTTCTATATTAAATGCTGTCTGTTAATCTTATGAGAGTATTAGAATTATAACCTAATATAGTTTACTGCTAAGGTTGCTCTAGTAAAAGGAATTCAAACAAAAGTAAATTGTATAGAGGAAGTCCTGTGTGTATCCTCATGATTTACTGCGGACTCATCCTAACCTGATTGGACTACAGCATGGTAATTACTTTTATCTTTGAGGGTTGCAGTTTAAGACTGAATTTTCTCTGGTGAGAAAAACTAGTGGCAAAAATGACAACGGCCTCAATTCCTTTTTTTTTCTAAAGTAAAGTTCACTCTGAAAAATATATACCAATGCAGTGCATGGTTTTATGTATTATGGTATTCATAACAGTTCATAGTATAATGGGTTCTATACAATTGGTAGGAGCCATATACTTTCTGTACATTGCAAAATTGCCACATGTGAATTTCCGGGATGATGGAAACTTTTGGCGTCCAAGAGGTTTCTACACCAGACTAACTCCCAATTGTCTTGTGGCAGAGAAACTCCAGAGAACAGACCTTGCCCACACTGAGCTTCAGTGTGTCTCTCAGGACACACTGCTGCAGCATCAGAAGTATCACTCAGCAGCATTCCCTTATGGAGATCTTGAACTGATAGACTAATAAGTTTTAGTCAGACAAAAAAACATCTTTCACTAAGTTGCTGATCTCCTAGCAGTGCTTGAATTCTTTCTTGGCCTGTGCCCCAGGAGGTATCTGTTCTGCAGTTGTTTGAGATGAGTAAGACATATTCTTCTCCAAATTTCTTTGCAAATACACAGTCTACAAAGAAGTAGGTGACTATCTTATCCTCACTGCAGTTGGTCCAATGGCAGTGTGTATTTGGACTGGGATTCCTACCATAAAGGAAAGATCAGACAGGCAAAATAAGGTTCTACATTGCAGGTTACTGTGGAAGATTAGAGAGTCATAGAAACAAGTCTTTTGGCCCATCTAGTCCATGCTGAAAACCATTTCAACTGTCAACTCCAATGACCCCCATCAGTACCATAGCCACCCATATCCCTACTATCCATATACCTATCCAATCTTCTCTTAAACATTGAAATCGAGCTCGCATGGACCACTTGTGCTGGCAACTCATTCCACACTCTCACCACCCTCTGAGTGAAGAAGTTTCACCTTGTCTTTTCACCTTTCACCCTTAAAATCCATGATTTCTGGTTATACTCTCACCCAACCTCAATGAAAAAAGCCTGCTGGTGTTTACCCTATCCATATCCCTCATGATTTTGTATATCTCTATCAAATATCCTCTCAAACTTCTACATTCTAAAAATACTGTCCTAACCTATTCAATCTTTCCTTATAACTCAGTCCTGCAGACCTGGCAACATCCTTGTAAAACTTCTCTGCGCTCTTTCAACCTTGGTTACATCTTCCCTGTAAGTAGGTGACCAAAACTGCCCACAATACTCTAATTTAGGCTTCAGCAATGTCTTATACAGTTTCAACATAACATCCATCTCCTGTACTCAATATTTTATTTATGAAGGCCAATGTGCCAAAAGCTTTCTTTATGACCCTTTCTACCTGTGACACCACTTTCAATGAATTATTTACCTGCATACCCAGATCCCTTTGTTCTACCACACTCCTCAGTGCCCTACCGTTCACTGTGTAAGACCTATCCTAGTTGGTCCTACCGAAGTGCAAAAACTTACATTTGTCTGCATGAAATTCCATCTGCCATTTTCAGCCCATTATTCCAGCTGATGCAGATCCCTCTGCAAACCATGATAGCCTTCCTCACTGCCCACTACACACTAATTTTGCTGTCATCTGCAGACTTGCTGATCCAGTTTACCGCATTATCACCAGATCGTTGATATAGATGACAAACAACAATGGACCCAGCACTGATCCCTGCAGCACTCCACTAGTCACAGGCCTCCAGTCAGAGAAGCAAACCTCTATGACCACTCCCTGGCTTCTTCCACAACGCCAATGTCTAATCCAATTAGTTACGTCATTCTGAATGCCCAGTGACTGAACCTCCTTGACCAGCCTCCCATGTGGGATCTTGTCGAATCCATGTAGACAATGCCCACTGCCTTGCCTTCATCCACTTTCCTCCAACTTACTCAAAAAACTCGATAAGATTGGTTAAATATGACCTACCATGTACGAGGTCATGCTGACTATCCTTAATCAGTCCATGTCTATCCAAATACATTTATATATCTGGTCCCTTAGAATACCTTCCAATAACTTTCCAACAACTGATGTCAGACTCACTGGCCTGTAATTTCCTGGTATCTGTTCAGAGCCTTTTTAAAACAATGGAACAATATTGGCTATCTGCCAGTCCTCTGGTACCTCTCCTGTTGCTAAGGATGTTATAAATATCTCTGCTAGTGCCCTGATAATTTTTGCAATTGCTCCTATGGTCCAAGGGAACATCTTTTCAGGCCCTGGGGATTTATCTACCCTGGTTTGGCTCAGGATAGCAAACACTTTCTCCTCTGTAATCTGTACAGGGTCCATGAAGTCGATGCCACTTTGCCTCACTTCTACAGACTCTATAGCCATGTCCTGAGTAAATACAGAGACAAAGAATTCATTTAAGATCTCCCCCATCTGTTTTGGCTCCACACATGGATTACCATTCTAATCTTCCAGAGGACCAATTTTGTCCCTAGCAAATCTTTTGCACTTAGCATATCTGTAGAATCACTTAGGATTATCCTTCACCTTGTCTGCTGGAGCAGCTTCATGCCTTCTTTTAGCTTTCCAGATTTCTTTCTTAAGTGTTCTCTTGCATTTCTTGCACTCCATAAGCACCTCACTTGTTCCTGCTTGCCTATTCCTGCTATTCACCTCCTTTTTTCTCTAACCAAGGCTCTTGAAAACCTAGGTTCCCTATACTTGTTATCTTTACCTTTTATTCTGACAGGTACATATAAGCTTTTTGAAGGCCTCCCACGTTCCAAGTACACCTTTGCCAGAAAACAGCCTGTCCCAATCCATACTTGATCATTTCTGATACCATCAAAATTGGCCATTCTCCAATTCAGAACCTCAACCAGAACTATCTGTTTGCATATTTACTTTGAAACTAATGGCATTGTGGTCAGAGAATACAAAGTGACCCCCTACATAAACTTGTGTCATCTGTCCTGCCTCATTCCCTAATAGCACGCTCTCTTGTTGAGACTTCTATGTAGTGATGAAGGAAACTTACCCGAACACATTTGACAAACCCTATCGCATCCAGTCCTTTTATAGTATGGGATTCCCAGTCAATATGTGGAAGGTTAAAATCACCTACAATAACAACCTTATGTTTCTTGCAATGGTCTGTGATTTCTCTACAAATTTGTCACTCCAAATCCCTCTGACTGTAATATAGCCCTATTAATGTGGTCATACCTTCCTTATTTCTCAGTTCCACCCATAAGGCCTCACTAGACAAGTTTTCCAGTCCCTGATAACTAACGCCAACCACCCCCTTTAATCCCGACCATTCTATCACATCTAAAATTCAATGGAACCCAGTCCTGCTCCTCCTGCAACCAAGTCTTACTAATAGCTACAATGTCATAATTGCTGCTGTTGATTACATGATGGCCAGGATGCATAACCAGCTTGAAGGTAGGAATCAGAGGGGGATGTTTGCAGGCTGATTCTTGGATGAGGGGACTGTGACTAGTGGCGTATGTCATGTTGGTTCTGAGCCCTGTAGTTGTTTGTCATAGAGCATCAAACATCACAGCATAGTATGGACCTTGTAGATGCTTTAGTACACAGAACATCACAGTATGGATCTTGCAGAAGATATAGAACACATAACAGAACAGTAGGGACCTTGTAGAAGATATGGAACACAGGACAGTACAGTATAGACCTTGTAGAAAATATAGAAAACAGCAGTGTGCAGTATGGACCTTGTAAAAGATATAGAACACAGAACAGCACAGTATGGATATTGTAGAAAATATAGAAAACAACACAGTGCAGTATGGACGTTGTAGAAGATATCGAACACAGGACAGTACAGTATGGACTGTAGAAGATACAAAACACAGAACGGTACATATTGGACCTTGTCGAAGACATAGAACACAGAACAGCACAGTATGGACTTCGTAGAAGATACAGAACACAGAACAGTACAGAATGCACCTTGTAGAAGATATCTCTCTCTCTCTCTCTCTCTCTCTCTCACTCACTCTCTCTCTGGCTATCCATCCCATAGGATGATGATGGTTCCTTTCAGTCAGTTAGTGGGGTGGTACCCCACTCCTCAGAAAGGAACAGCATGCGCGTGAATGGATTTTAGGTGAGTAGGGGGTTGCACAGGTCCAGACCCACCCTCTCAATATCCCCTCCCAGATCCAGTGGCATGGTGGGGTCCAAGACGGCTGGGGGAAGTTCTGTTGCAGTGAATGGCCAGACCAAGCTTCGATGCAGGGGATGCCCTTTCCGCGTTTCACGGCACGTGTTTGCTAGATGGCAATGGACCCTACGAGAGGGGTCATCTGTCCTTTGACAAGTCTTGTTTTTCGTCCTGCAGGGTGTCTAGCCACCCTCCTCACCAGGCAAGCCTGGTGGGGGAGCCGGTTTAGTCGCCGACCACCCGACAGGTAGTACTGGGTTACATGTTACCAATAGCACTCAGATGAGTGACCTGACCAGAAGATATAGAACACAGAACTGCACAGTATTGTCCTTGTAGAAGATATCGAACACATAACAGAACAGTATGGACCTTGTAGAAGATATACAACACAGATCAACACAGTATTGTCCTTGTAGAAGATATACAACACATATCAGAACAGTATGGACCTTGTAGAAGATATACAACACAGATCAACACAGTATTGTCCTTGTAGAAGATATACAACACATAACAGAACAGTATGGATCTTGTAGAAAATGTAGAACGCAGCACAGTACAGCATGGACCTTGTAGAAGATATAGAACACCGAACAGTAAAGCACAGTATGGAATTTGAAGATGATATAGAACAGGGGGCCCCAACCTTTTTTGCACTGCGGACCGGTTTAATATTGACAATATACTTGCGGACCGGCTGACCAGGGGTCGGGGGCGGGGTAGTGTTGCCAACGGACAAGATTGCAGTCAAATACGTTGTGTTTACCCAGAGAAAGACTACAATGACCATGAACCCTTGCGCGGGCACCAGTGCGCATGCGTGTCTTGCCGATTTTTTTCTGCAAATCGTTTTTGGCGATTCTCTTCAGGGGGGGTGTTAATCACAACTGGAATATAGGTGATAAGTGGCTAATACACTCAATTTCGTTTCTAAAAGAGTTTATCTAACGAACTTAATATTAAACACACACCGCATATTCTCCTCGCATGAATATAGTGATAAGTCAATGATCAGGGGAGCACAGGGGAGCTTGAAGTAAGTATTGAACGAACCTTCAGTAGAAGTGGTAGAGGCAGGTTCGATATTATCATTTAAAGAAAAATTGGATAGGTATAATGACAGGAAAGGAATGGAGGCTGAGTGCAGGTCGGTGGGACTAGGTGAGAATAGCATTCGGCACGGACTAGAAGGAAAGAGATGGCCTGTTTCCGTGCTGTAATTGTTATATTGGTTATATAAGTAAGTCAATAGCATCATAACATTTTAAGCAACATTTGGATATTAAACACACAGCATGTATTTTCCCCATATAAACATATAAAATCATTGCAACACACCAATATCGCTGAATCAGTGGGAGCCCTGGGCTTGTTTTCCTGCAACAAGATGGTCCCATTGAGGGGTGATGGGAGACAGCGACACTCGAAGGGGGTTCCTTATGTCCAGTCTATTCCGCAATTTAGTTTTCGTTGCATTCATTGCAGAGATATGTTGGAAATGGAAGCAACGTTTTCAGTGCTTTCGTGGCTATCTCAGGATATTTAGCCTTGACTTTGATCCAGAATGCCGGCAGAGTTGTTATGTCAAACATACTTTTCAGCCCGCCGTCATTTGCAAGTTTGAGAAGTTGATCTCCTTCCCGCGCTGACATGGATGACGCACGGGTAATGACCTCGCGTGTGTTCAAGCTCAACAGTGGGCGAGGTAGGGAATGAGGAAGGGTTTCCTCGCGGCCCGGTAGCACATGGTTTGCGGCCTGGTGGTTGGGGACCGCTGATATAGAACACAGAACACTACAGCGTGCACATTGGAGAAGATATAGAACACAGCACCGTACAGTATGGACCTTGTAGACGATATAAAACACAGCGCAGTACAGCGTAGATCCGTTAGAACAGTGATCCCCAACTACCGGGCCGTGGACTGGTACTGGGCTGCAAAGCATGTGCTACTGGGCCCCGAGGAAACGATTTAATTTGGCGATACGAGTCAGCTGCACCTTTCCTCTTTCCCTGTCACGCCCACTGTTGAACTTTAACGCATGCAAGGTCATTACGCGCACGAGGTCATCATTGACCCAAGGTGCGCAAAGGAATGGGTCCGTGACACATTTGTGAATGTCCCCGGTGAATCATCCATGTCAGCGCAGGAGAAAAGATCAACTCTTCAAGCTGGCAAATGACGGTGGGCTGAAAAGTATGTTTGACGTAACGTCTCTGCCGGCATTCTGGATCAAAGTCAAGGCTGAATATCCTGAGATAGCCACAGAAGCACTGAAAATGTTGCTTTTATTTCCAACATCATATCGCTGCAAAGCAGAGTTTTCTGCAATGAATGCAATGAAAACTAAATTGCGGAATAGACTGGACATAAGGAACCCCCTTCGAGTATCGCTGTCTCCCATCACCCCTCGATGGGACCGTCTTGTTGCAGGAAAACAAGCCTAGGGCTCCCACTGATTCAGCGATATTGGTGTGTTGCAATGATTTTATATGTTCATACGAGGAAAATATGTGCTGTGTGTTTAATATCCAAACGTTACTTAAAATGTTATGATGCTATTGACTTATAGTTGACTTATAATTCAGTGGTCCCCAACCTCTGGGCCGCGAAGAATGCAGCAGTACAGCAGTAGCCGGAAGGCACCCAGCACATCTTTAAGCAAAAAGCCAAAATAAGCAAGCTAATTAACTAGGTGCCACCTGGCACATAAATGTCGGCCCAGATCAGAGGCTATTGCTGATTGCGCCATTGCATTTTTCACGGCCTGGAGGTTTGGGACCACTGTTATAATCGGCTTGTCACTATATTCATGTGAGGAAAATATGTGCTGTGTGTTTAATGTTAAATTCGTTAGATAACCCCTTTTAGAAACGAAATTGAGTGTATTAGCCACTTAAAAGTGACTTATAGTTGACTTATCACCTATATTTCGGTCATGATTAACACACCCTCCACTCCTGGTCGGCCGGTCCGCAAGAATATTGTAAATATTAAACCGATCCGCGCTGCAAAAAAGGATGGGGATCCCTGCAGTAGAAGATATAGAACACATAAAAAAACTATGCACCTTGTAGAAGACGTAGAACATAGAACAGCACATTACGGACCTTGTAGAAGATATAAAACACAGAAGACCACAGTATGGACCTTGTCGAAGTTATAGAACAGATAACAGAACAGTATGCACCTTGTAGAAGACATAGAATACAGAACAGCACATTATGTTCCATGCAGAAGATATAGAACACAGAACAGCACAGTATGGACATTTTAGAAGTTATGGAACTCAGCACAGTACAGTAAGGAGCTTGTAGAAAATATACAACACATCACGGTACAGCATGGTCCTTGCAGAAGATATAGAATACATAACAGAACAGTATAGAAGTTATGGAACGCAGCACAATACTGTATAGACCTTGTAGAAGATATAGAATATCGAACAGTACAGTATGGACCTTGTAGAAGATATGGAATATCGAACAGCACAGTATGGATCTTGTGGAAGATATAGAACACAGAACAGCACAGTATGGACTTGTAGAAGGTATAGAACACAGAACAGCAAGATATGGACCTTGTAGAAGATATAGAACACAGTACAGTACACTATGGACCTCATAAAAGATATAGTACAGCATGGAGCTTGCAGAAGATGTAGAACACAGAACAGCACAGTATGGACCTTGTAGAATATAAAGAACACTGCACAGTACAGTATGGAGCTTGCAGAAGATAAAGAACACAAAACAGTATAGTATGGACTTTGTAGAAGATATAGAACAAATAACAGAACAGTATGCACCTTGTAGAATACATAGAACACAGCACAGCACATTATGGACCTTGTAGAAGATATAGAACAGAGAACAGCAGAGTATGGACCTTGTAGAAGGTATAGAACACAGTACAGCACACTATGGGCCTCGTAGAAGATATCGAACACAGCAGAGTACAGAGTGCATATTGCAGAAGACAAAGAACACAGACCAGCACAGTATGGAATTTATAGAAGATATACAACACTCAACAGAACAGCATGGACCATGTAGAATATATAGAACACAGCATATCACAGAATGGACCTTGCAGAAGATATAGAACAGCGGTCCCCAACCACCGGGCCGCGAACTGGTACCGGGCCGCAGAGCATGTGCTACTGGGCCGTGAGGAAACGATATGAGTCAGCTGCACATTTCCTCATTCCCTGTTACGCACCGTTGAACTTGAACATAGGGTTGCCAACTGTCCCGTATTTACCGGGACATCCCATATATTGGGCTAAATTGGTTTGTCCCATACGGGACTGCCCTTATCCCGTATTTCCCCTGCTAAGGTAGAGCGTTCCTATGAAACCTTTCGTGCCGAAATGGCATAAAGCAAAGAAGCAATTACCATTAATTTATATGGGAAACATTTTTGAGCATTCCCAGATGCAAAAAAACCCTACCAAATCATACCAAATAACACATAAAACCGAAAATAACACTAACATATAGTGAAAGCAGGAATGATATGATAAATACACAGCCTATATAAAGTAGAAATACTGTATGTACAGTGTAGTCAGGAAGATGAAGGCAAAACCGATTTGTGGGAAAAAAATCACCACGTACATGCATGCGCATGACTACACGCACATCACGTATGCGCACACAGGTGCCCGTGCAAGGCTTCATGGTCATGGTAGTCTTTCCTGGGGTAAAGTGTCCCAGGATTTGACTGCTACTTTTGTCCCTTATTTGGGAGTGAGAAAGTTGGCAACCCCAACTGTAAAAGACGTTGAAGTGAGCTTAACCCTACTTGAACACTCCCCCTCCCCACCGGTCGGCCGCTCCCCAAGAATATTGTCAATATTAAACCGGTCCGCGGTGCAAAAAAGGTTGGGGACCCCTGATATAGAACACAGATGAGAACAGTATGGACCATGCAGAAGATATGAAACAGTACAGTACCGTATGGACCTTGTAAAGGATATTGAACACATAACAGCACAAGATGGATCTTGTAGAATATATAGAACACAGCGCAGTACAGTATGGACCTTGTAGAAGATATAGAACACAGAACAGTACAGTATGTGTTTTGTAGAAGATATAGAACAGAGAACAGTACAGTATGGACATTGTAGAAGATATGAAACACAGTACACTACAGCATGGACATCGCGGAAGATATAGAACACATAACAGAACAGTATGGACATTGTAGAAGATATACAAAACTGCACAGTATAGTATGCACCTTGTAGAAGACATAGAACATGGAACAGCACATTATGGGCCTTGTAGAAGATATAGAACACAGCACAATACAGTATAAACCTTGTAGAAAATATAGAACTCAGCACAGTACAGTAAGGACCTTGTAGAAGATATACAACACATCAAGTACAGCATAGACCTTGTAGAAGATATAGAACACAGAACAGTACAGTATGTGTTTTGTAGAAGATATAGAACAGAGAGCAGTACAGTATGGACATTGTAGAAGATATGAAACACAGTACACTACAGCATGGACATCGCGGAAGATATGGAACACAGCACAGTACAGTATGGACCTTGTAGAAGATATAGAACACAGAACAGTACAGTATGTGTTTTGTAGAAGATATAGAACAGAGAACAGTACAGTATGGACATTGTAGAAGATATGAAACACAGTACACTACAGCATGGACATCGCGGAAGATATAGAACACATAACAGAACAGTATGGACATTGTAGAAGATATACAAAACTGCACAGTATAGTATGCACCTTGTAGAAGACATAGAACATGGAACAGCACATTATGGGCCTTGTAGAAGATATAGAACACAGCACAATACAGTATAAACCTTGTAGAAAATATAGAACTCAGCACAGTACAGTAAGGACCTTGTAGAAGATATACAACACATCAAGTACAGCATAGACCTTGTAGAAGATATAGAACACAGAACAGTACAGTATGTGTTTTGTAGAAGATATAGAACAGAGAGCAGTACAGTATGGACATTGTAGAAGATATGAAACACAGTACACTACAGCATGGACATCGCGGAAGATATGGAACACAGCACAGTACAGTATGGACCTTGTAGAAGATATGGAACACAGCACAGTACAGTATGGATCTTGTGGAAGATACAG